>NW_026775562.1:5925000-5930000 GCF_031216515.1 Neocloeon triangulifer
GGGCGTTAAAGTTCGGACTTCTAGGTAGCTGCCAAATGCTTCGTCATCAATTTTGTGACGCACAATCATTGTCCTGGGGCAATAATGAGTTGCCAGTCTCGCATTCCCCTTGTGGGTGTGCTTCTTTTCTTTTATGCCTTTTGCGAAAAGAACTGGGCCCTATAAGTTTTACCCGAACTTTGGGGTGCAGTAGGCGCCAAAAGGAAATGGTAGGATGAGGTGACCTTCGCGAGGTCCTTACCGTTAAACCTGAGAGGATTGCGGGGTAACGTAGCCTCTCGGGGAACAGACTATCTCATCTCACCTGAAGTCAGGCTTAATACGGCTTCTTGAACGAGCCATGGGTATCTCTAAGCCGGGTCCCGTGGTCATGGTCCTAGGTAACGGCCTCGGCCCCCTAGGAGCGTCAGGTCACAATAGACGTGCGTACCGATGGATAACCTGTGGCCGGTCGGATCCATCAATCGATTTAATCCAGCCTGAACGCCTCTAAGGCAGGGTTGAATCACCTCTCCTTTGCTGCCCTCTTAGGGTTAGTAAAGTGCGTCGGGGAAGCTTGGTACCTGTCGCCCACCTGCCCTGTTCTAGGATGGTGCCCCACCCAAAATGGCGACGTTAACCCCTGTCGACTGCCCTGGTCGAAAATACAGGTTCGGCCCTTGTGCCTAGGGGATGCATAAATATGAAGATGTTCAATATTATGCCTCGGACGCTGAACGCGCAGCGAAACCAACGCGCCCCCCTGGGGGCTGGGCCCGAGCGAGTCCAGCCTCCTGAGCCCCTTCGGGAGCTCGAATTTGAACGCACGCCCACGAAGGCTTCGGTGGGGGGTACCATTCCCCCCATGAGACCTTCAAAGGCTACACCCGCCCACGAATCGGAGGTTTCCTCTGGTAAGTGGGGGGAGCCGGTTACGCCGGATCCAATGCTCAACCTGCGGAGGTTACCTGGGGAACGAAGGGTCTGGAGGAAAGGGGCACCTGTGCCCTCTTCTGCTCAGCCCCTGAACTCGCATACGGTTGCGGCACCTTTTGAACGAGAGGCAGCCGGGGAGTCGGCGGGAGGTTTTCCTCCTCTTATGACACCTCAATTGTCTCACCCCTTGGTGTTGCGGCCCGTGCTTGCTCGAAAGAATGCAACTACCAACGGACCGAGGACTCCCCCCGGAGTATTGGTAGGGTCGGTTTCACCGACAGACGCGTCAGGTCAGTTGCCGAGGGTACTAGCTGCCCGAGCGACCCCTGACAAGCTGAAGTGCCGAGCGGTGGTACTGGTTGAACGACTGAACCTGGAGGCGCCGGTGTTGGGTCCCATTCCCTCCATGTCGCCTTCAGGGGAAGAACCTGCTCGTGGTATGGAGCCTCGCTCCGTACCGCTGGTAGAGCGGAGGAGAAGGTTGACTAGGGCTTCGGCCCGCTCACCTGCTCTTTCGACGGTACCTCGTCTCGCAGCTACTCTTGCCGTTGAACGTTTTGATGATGAAGAGCCGGTGGGGGGGTCAGTTCCCCCCATGGCTCCTCTCTCATCATTACCCGCTCGGGGAGAAGGAGACGCGGATCAGACTGCAAAGTCGAAGTCTTGTGGCTCTCAATCTTCTGGGTCGGAGTCAGGGTTGCTTCCGTTTGGAATGACTCTGATGGCAAGACGCGTCAACTTGCCTCACCCCTTCACTTCAGGGTTATGCCCTTTATGTGTGGGGGGACAGGTTAAGACTCTTATCAGTATTGAGGATACGTCGGATCACCTGGGTCGGATGCACGAAGGGTGGCGCTTGGGGTACGCGTGCCCGTGGTGTGATGGGAATTTTCTCAGCCTCGCCGCGGTCAAATTACACAAGCGCCGCTGCTATGCACCCGCTAGCCCTGACCCGTTAAAATGCGGCTATTGTCCTCGAGCCTTCTTGACAAAAAGTGCACGCTCAAACCACGTTGCACGAGCGCACCCTGAGGAAAGGAACGCCGAACTCTGTGCCGGAGGCACAAAGGGATTAGAACCCCTTTGGACGCCGAAGGAGATGGAGCGTCTTCTTTCTTTGGAGTTGCGACTCATAGGCATGCCGAACATCAACAAAATGTTAGCGGCAGGGCTCGGTTCTAAGACGAGCCAGCAGGTCAAGAGTAAGAGAGCTGAGGGCAAGTATCGCATGGACCGGGACAGGTGGCTGAAAGCCAGGGAAAATCCGCTGCGTGAAGCACGGACCTCCGACATCTCATCATCGGGTAGGCCAGGGGACGACGTCGCGCACCCAACGGTGGTGGTCGTGCCTCACGAACCGGAAGATGTGCGTCCGGCTGGTGACAACTCCCCAGAGGGAAGCCAGCTGGATTCGAGATCGGAAGGGAAGCCGATGGTGTCCCCTCCGAGGGACTGGATCGATTTATTTGATTCAGAGATTGATAACTGGCCGAGGCCGGAGAGTTTTACTGCTAAACAATCCGAGATCCTCGAGAAAATTAAGATCACCAAGGATGAGCGATCGCTCGATGAAGTACACGATGAGTTGGTGTCTTGTCTAAACTTGGAAGAGGGTGTTACTGAGAAACGCCCGGCACCCAAGCCACGTTTGCCAAAGAAAGCGGCTAAAGCAGGACGGCCGCGCCCTTCGGGTTCAAGGGCTAAAACCAATGTCGGAAGAAAGAGGTATAACTATGCCCGGCAGCAGAGGTTGTTTAAAGACAATCCGGGGCTTTTTGCCCGCTGCGTGCGTCTGGGTGTTGACCCCAGTAAGCCTAACGGTGAGAGCCTCGCTCGCTCGGACATTGATAAGCTTTACTCGTCTCTCTGGGGGGTTGCGTCAACTCCGTTGACTCCCAATCCACTGGAATTAGGGCCGAGTGAGGAAGATCTTGATCCTTGTGACTTTTTGCGGCCCTTCCAGGTCGGCGAAGTGCTCAAACGCGCAAAAGGGTTTAAGTTATGTACGGCACGTGGGTTGGATGGCGTAGGGCCAGCTCTATTGAGAGAGCCGTGCTGGGCTAACCTGGTGACACTTTTCTTCAACGCTTGTCTCCGAAACTGCCTTTTACCGGGTGGCTGGAGTGAGAATCGTACGACTCTCATTCCTAAAGAGGGACGAGACCCAGCTGTTGTGGAAAACAATCGGCCGATCACAATCAGCTCGATTCTAGCGAGGCTGTTTTGGGGAGTATTCGTAGATCGCCTAACCAAGGTCGTTAAGTTGACTCCCCGTCAGAAGGGATTCGTCCCGGAGGCGGGATGTTTCAACAATGTGCGACTGTTTACGGACATGGTGAAACGAATGCATGACCATACACCAGGGGGAGTCGTGGTTCAGCTCGATGTTAAAAAGGCGTTCGATACGGCGCCGCATTGGGCCCTCGGCACTGCCCTGAGAAGGAAAGGGATCCCGAGTTTCGTTGAGCAGCTGGTCATGAGCTCCTATATTGGAGCTTCCACCACTTTTCTTCATCCGCAAGGAAACCTACGAGTACGCTTGCGGAGGGGAGTGAAGCAGGGCGACCCGCTCTCTCCCTTGCTGTTCAACTTGCTTATGGAACCCCTACTTCTTAAGCTAGAATCGATGGAAGGGTTCGCTGGTGAATGGGGGTCTGTGAGCGTCTTAGCTTTTGCGGATGATCTCATTCTCCTGTCTGCTACTCCTGCACAAGCGCAAGCTATGTTGGAGGTCTCGCACCGGTACCTATCTGACTTGGGGATGTCGCTGGCGCCGGACAAAAGTTTGGCCTGGTGGATTCGCCCAACAAAGAAGAGGAGCCGAGCGAGATTATGCGATCCCAGTCTGACAGTCGGAGTTGATCGCATCCCGACCGGGCAGGTTACCACGCCTTCCCGTTATCTGGGTGCGTGGATTCTCTGGACAGGAAAAGTGGATGTGCAAACTACTTTCAGGAACATTGAGTTGTGTCTTGAGAGAGTTGAACGGCTTCATTTGAAGCCGGCGCAGAAGCTGATCTTGCTGTCAAGACACCTTATTCCTCACTTCCAGCACCAGCTGGTGATGGCGCTTCCGCCCATCTCCACGTTGGTGAGGATGGACGACAGGATTCGTCGGGTGGTACGGGGAGTTTTACACCTCCCCGCGGCTGCGGCCAGCGAAATTCTGTACGTTCCACCCAAGAACGGAGGTCTAGGGTTTCCACGATTGAGTCGTCTCATTCCTTGTGTCGGTATCAAACTTGGCGAGAAGATGCGAGGCGTCGATGACCCCCTCATCCAGAGCACGTATGGCTCTAGTACGGGAACTTTGTTGCTTTCTTCTTACGAGAGAGCTCTTGGTCTCCCGCCGCAAGCTTCCGCTAAACTCGTTCACGAGAAGCAGAACGCTCTATTACAGCGAGACTTGGATCGTTGGTCAGCGCTAGTCACGCAGGGTGCCTGTGTCCGGGTTTTCGATGGGGAGGAATTCGGTAACCGTATTTTGCGGGAGCCGGAACTTCTCCGTCCTTCCCGGTTTATCACAGCACTCCGGATGCGGACAAACACACTGGCTAATAATACAAATCTTGTGCGGCTTGGGATGATGGGCAGGGCCGACTGCCGGTACTGTAGGGACAACCGCGAGACACTTGGCCACGTCGTGGGCTCCTGTCAGGCGACTAAGTCTGACAGAATCCTTCGGCATAATGAGATTCGGGATAGAGTGGCTAATGCCCTCACGCAGTTGGAACAGCCAGTTGTGGTAGAGCCTGAACGCCGCCATCTGCTTGCAGCGGGGGCTCCCGGTGGGCAGTGGCTTCAGCCAGACTTAACGGTCCGTATGGGTTCGACGGCCTATCTGGTAGATGTCACTGTCAGAATGGAGAAACCGTTGTTTGCGGAACAGGCGGCCCAGGAAAAGGTGTCTAAGTACACCCCTCTCCTGCAACAACTGCAAAGAGAAACAGGGGCAACGCATGTTGCTGTCCTTCCGGTCGTCGTCGGTGTGCGGGGCGCGATCCCCAAGACAACAGTGGACTCCTTGCGAAAGTTGGGAGTAATGTCCAAGAAGCTGCTGGGGGCCCTCTCAATGGGGACTCTCA
>NW_026775562.1:5935000-5937500 GCF_031216515.1 Neocloeon triangulifer
TATTCACGTTTCGGCTCCTTGTAGAGAAGCACAAAATTCACGAGGTGTGCAAAACTGAATGAAAAATCTTTTGGTCATCTCATCCTCTGCCAAGGGATGTACCACGTTTAAATATTGTTGTTTCAAAATATAATTTCAAACACCCCTTAACTTTTCAAATTCACGTCCAAAGTTATATTTCGTGTACAATTTGCGAGCGGAAATAACATCTTTATTTATGAGGTTGATGTACTTATTTCTCTCAAGATAATTTCACGGCTCGCAAGCTTATCCCGCTGCCAAAACCATGCACATCCGGCATATTGCCAATTTTCGAAAAACCCACAGAGCAAAAGCTGACTTTACTGCGATTGTTCATTCTACTCTAGTCACAAAGAACGGGCAGAGAGGGTATCACAATCAGCAGAGATGAAACACTGATGTGGCACAGCAACTTTGATTTTCATGCAATTCACACGTGTTATCTTGATTAAATTTTGTATAAAATCATGTTTATTAATGCATCACCGGCGGCATTCTCTACCCAAGTGAATCATCCAAAAATTCAGTGTTGTTAATCTCATTGCTTACAAAGAAGAGAGAATTACAATGGAAATACAAAGGCAGAATACACAAAACAGTTCTGAAATACATGATGCCAGTTAATATTATTATTTCCATCATTCACGTCGCTAGCACTCTATATCGCTATTTACTTAACGCGTGTCAATGTTAGTTTTGACATGGCCTACATTGTACTGTCTTCCTCTTACGACAAGAGGTAACGTGGCCTCCTCGTTGATCTTATTTATTTTCGTTAACAACACTGTCAAATTCCTCGCAGTGACCATTTATATTTTTTGAAGTAAGATTGCATCTAACTATTTTTGAAGACATTATTAACTAATATTTTCATTCAGACAGCTGAAACGCATTCCATAAATCACAAATGAATACACAAATCACCGCAGCAAAGGCTCGTGTGATCTGGCAGCTCACGAATGATGCTCATCACACGAAAACAATTTTTCTCTTGAATAGGGTGCGCCATTACCATGCAACGTTGAATGTGTCATATAGGAATCATGTTGAGCTGCAATCGCTCCTCAACTCCAATGATTCCTGTTTTCACGTGCAAAGGGCGTTATTAGTGCACCAAACTTGACGTCATAAACAAGACGCAAAAAATCATTTTATGCAACACCACAAGTCGTTTCGGACATCTCCGGCCGCATGGCTGGCGGAGCACGCGAAAATATCACAAGTCCGTAATCCGACATCTCCGGCCGCACTGTTGGCGGAGCACGCGAAAATATTACAAGTCCGTACATCGACATCTCCGGCCGCACTGTTGGCGGAGCACGCGAAAATATCACAAGTCCGTACATCGACATCTCCGGCCGCACTGTTGGCGGAGCACGCGAAAATATTACAAGTCCGTACATCGACATCTCCGGCCGCACTGTTGGCGGAGCACGCGAAAATATTACAAGTCCGTACATCGACATCTCCGGCCGCACTGTTGGCGGAGCACGCGAAAATATTACAAGTCCGTACATCGACATCTCCGGCCGCACTGTTGGCGGAGCACGCGAAAATATTACAAGTCCGTACACCGACATCTCCGGCCGCACTGTTGGCGGAGCACGCGAAAATATTACAAGTCCGTACACCGACATCTCCGGCCGCACTGTTGGCGGAGCACGCGAAAATATTACAAGTCCGTACACCGACATCTCCGGCCGCACTGTTGGCGGAGCACGCGAAAATATTACAAGTCCGTACACCGACATCTCCGGCCGCACTGTTGGCGGAGCACGCGAAAATATTACAAGTCCGTACACCGACATCTCCGGCCGCACTGTTGGCGGAGCACGCGAAAATATTACAAGTCCGTACACCGACATCTCCGGCCGCACTGTTAGCAGAGCACGAGTAGCAGCGGGTCACCCGAAGGGGCCGCGCCGGCCGACCGTGCGCGCGAGCTCGTGCCTCGCGCGGGAGAGGGAGAAATGCGGTCGCCTCCTGCTCGGCCGGCCGCGCCACGGGTGCCGTCAGATTGCTCGCGATTCGTGTGCTCTTCGCCAGGACGTGCGATGCATTCGGTTATATGTTGACTGGTGGAGCGGCGTCGGTAATGTCGAACACGTGAGTGGTGTCGATGAGGACGCGCGAAGAAAGCCTTCCACGATTGATCGGTAACGCGGGTATTGATGAGCCCGAGGGGAAACGCCGTGACGTCCCTGAGGTCGGAACGACGAGCCCGGTGTGGTCGTCGATGTGAACCACCGAACAACGGTGGATACCGAACTCGGTCGTGGAGTAACCGCTTGAAGCGCGCCTTCTCATCGTTCTAATCGCGCACGTGGGCGGCGTTGTCAGCCGACGACCCTGTGCTCTATGTGCGGGCCCGCCTGGCCGTTCGGTCGGGCAGCCCGTCTCCGGTCTCGGTGGGTGCGAGCTATTTGTACGCGAACGATGCTTTGTAGCGAGTTCCTCGCGAGGAGCGTTTGACGTGTGC
>NW_026775562.1:5942500-5947500 GCF_031216515.1 Neocloeon triangulifer
GTGTCCGGGGAGTCCCGTCGGCCCTTGAAAATCTGGGTGAGGGTCACGTGGAGTCGCCGCACCGGTTCGTACCCATATCCGCAGCAGGTCTCCAAGGTCAAGAGCCTCTAGTCGATAGAATAATGTAGGTAAGGGAAGTCGGCAAATCGGATCCGTAACTTCGGGACAAGGGTTGGCTCTGAGGGTCGGGGCGTGTCGGGCTTGGTCGGGAAGTGGGTAGACAGCTAACGTGCCGGGCCTGGGCGAGGTGGGTCTGCTCCTTCGGGGGTAGGCCTGCCGAGTTCGGTCCCGTGCCTTGGCCGCCCACGGAACTTCCTTGCTGCGAGCCGGTAGGGGGCCGTGCCCTTCGCGGGGTGCGTAACTTGCCTGCCGGTCTCTTCGGCCGCCATTCAACGACCAGCTCAGAACTGGCACGGACCGGGGGAATCCGACTGTCTAATTAAAACAAAGCATTGCGATGGCCCCTGCGGGTGTTGACGCAATGTGATTTCTGCCCAGTGCCTTGAATGTCAACGTGAAGAAATTCAAGCAAGCGCAGGTAAACGGCGGGAGTAACTATGACTCTCTTACGCCCTAGGGAAAACCCGCTAGTGGATGTGGGATGTCGCGGCGAGAGCCTCGAGTACCCTGTCCGCGGGGCGTTAAAGTTCGGACTTCTAGGTAGCTGCCAAATGCTTCGTCATCAATTTTGTGACGCACAATCATTGTCCTGGGGCAATAATGAGTTGCCAGTCTCGCATTCCCCTTGTGGGTGTGCTTCTTTTCTTTTATGCCTTTTGCGAAAAGAACTGGGCCCTATAAGTTTTACCCGAACTTTGGGGTGCAGTAGGCGCCAAAAGGAAATGGTAGGATGAGGTGACCTTCGCGAGGTCCTTACCGTTAAACCTGAGAGGATTGCGGGGTAACGTAGCCTCTCGGGGAACAGACTATCTCATCTCACCTGAAGTCAGGCTTAATACGGCTTCTTGAACGAGCCATGGGTATCTCTAAGCCGGGTCCCGTGGTCATGGTCCTAGGTAACGGCCTCGGCCCCCTAGGAGCGTCAGGTCACAATAGACGTGCGTACCGATGGATAACCTGTGGCCGGTCGGATCCATCAATCGATTTAATCCAGCCTGAACGCCTCTAAGGCAGGGTTGAATCACCTCTCCTTTGCTGCCCTCTTAGGGTTAGTAAAGTGCGTCGGGGAAGCTTGGTACCTGTCGCCCACCTGCCCTGTTCTAGGATGGTGCCCCACCCAAAATGGCGACGTTAACCCCTGTCGACTGCCCTGGTCGAAAATACAGGTTCGGCCCTTGTGCCTAGGGGATGCATAAATATGAAGATGTTCAATATTATGCCTCGGACGCTGAACGCGCAGCGAAACCAACGCGCCCCCCTGGGGGCTGGGCCCGAGCGAGTCCAGCCTCCTGAGCCCCTTCGGGAGCTCGAATTTGAACGCACGCCCACGAAGGCTTCGGTGGGGGGTACCATTCCCCCCATGAGACCTTCAAAGGCTACACCCGCCCACGAATCGGAGGTTTCCTCTGGTAAGTGGGGGGAGCCGGTTACGCCGGATCCAATGCTCAACCTGCGGAGGTTACCTGGGGAACGAAGGGTCTGGAGGAAAGGGGCACCTGTGCCCTCTTCTGCTCAGCCCCTGAACTCGCATACGGTTGCGGCACCTTTTGAACGAGAGGCAGCCGGGGAGTCGGCGGGAGGTTTTCCTCCTCTTATGACACCTCAATTGTCTCACCCCTTGGTGTTGCGGCCCGTGCTTGCTCGAAAGAATGCAACTACCAACGGACCGAGGACTCCCCCCGGAGTATTGGTAGGGTCGGTTTCACCGACAGACGCGTCAGGTCAGTTGCCGAGGGTACTAGCTGCCCGAGCGACCCCTGACAAGCTGAAGTGCCGAGCGGTGGTACTGGTTGAACGACTGAACCTGGAGGCGCCGGTGTTGGGTCCCATTCCCTCCATGTCGCCTTCAGGGGAAGAACCTGCTCGTGGTATGGAGCCTCGCTCCGTACCGCTGGTAGAGCGGAGGAGAAGGTTGACTAGGGCTTCGGCCCGCTCACCTGCTCTTTCGACGGTACCTCGTCTCGCAGCTACTCTTGCCGTTGAACGTTTTGATGATGAAGAGCCGGTGGGGGGGTCAGTTCCCCCCATGGCTCCTCTCTCATCATTACCCGCTCGGGGAGAAGGAGACGCGGATCAGACTGCAAAGTCGAAGTCTTGTGGCTCTCAATCTTCTGGGTCGGAGTCAGGGTTGCTTCCGTTTGGAATGACTCTGATGGCAAGACGCGTCAACTTGCCTCACCCCTTCACTTCAGGGTTATGCCCTTTATGTGTGGGGGGACAGGTTAAGACTCTTATCAGTATTGAGGATACGTCGGATCACCTGGGTCGGATGCACGAAGGGTGGCGCTTGGGGTACGCGTGCCCGTGGTGTGATGGGAATTTTCTCAGCCTCGCCGCGGTCAAATTACACAAGCGCCGCTGCTATGCACCCGCTAGCCCTGACCCGTTAAAATGCGGCTATTGTCCTCGAGCCTTCTTGACAAAAAGTGCACGCTCAAACCACGTTGCACGAGCGCACCCTGAGGAAAGGAACGCCGAACTCTGTGCCGGAGGCACAAAGGGATTAGAACCCCTTTGGACGCCGAAGGAGATGGAGCGTCTTCTTTCTTTGGAGTTGCGACTCATAGGCATGCCGAACATCAACAAAATGTTAGCGGCAGGGCTCGGTTCTAAGACGAGCCAGCAGGTCAAGAGTAAGAGAGCTGAGGGCAAGTATCGCATGGACCGGGACAGGTGGCTGAAAGCCAGGGAAAATCCGCTGCGTGAAGCACGGACCTCCGACATCTCATCATCGGGTAGGCCAGGGGACGACGTCGCGCACCCAACGGTGGTGGTCGTGCCTCACGAACCGGAAGATGTGCGTCCGGCTGGTGACAACTCCCCAGAGGGAAGCCAGCTGGATTCGAGATCGGAAGGGAAGCCGATGGTGTCCCCTCCGAGGGACTGGATCGATTTATTTGATTCAGAGATTGATAACTGGCCGAGGCCGGAGAGTTTTACTGCTAAACAATCCGAGATCCTCGAGAAAATTAAGATCACCAAGGATGAGCGATCGCTCGATGAAGTACACGATGAGTTGGTGTCTTGTCTAAACTTGGAAGAGGGTGTTACTGAGAAACGCCCGGCACCCAAGCCACGTTTGCCAAAGAAAGCGGCTAAAGCAGGACGGCCGCGCCCTTCGGGTTCAAGGGCTAAAACCAATGTCGGAAGAAAGAGGTATAACTATGCCCGGCAGCAGAGGTTGTTTAAAGACAATCCGGGGCTTTTTGCCCGCTGCGTGCGTCTGGGTGTTGACCCCAGTAAGCCTAACGGTGAGAGCCTCGCTCGCTCGGACATTGATAAGCTTTACTCGTCTCTCTGGGGGGTTGCGTCAACTCCGTTGACTCCCAATCCACTGGAATTAGGGCCGAGTGAGGAAGATCTTGATCCTTGTGACTTTTTGCGGCCCTTCCAGGTCGGCGAAGTGCTCAAACGCGCAAAAGGGTTTAAGTTATGTACGGCACGTGGGTTGGATGGCGTAGGGCCAGCTCTATTGAGAGAGCCGTGCTGGGCTAACCTGGTGACACTTTTCTTCAACGCTTGTCTCCGAAACTGCCTTTTACCGGGTGGCTGGAGTGAGAATCGTACGACTCTCATTCCTAAAGAGGGACGAGACCCAGCTGTTGTGGAAAACAATCGGCCGATCACAATCAGCTCGATTCTAGCGAGGCTGTTTTGGGGAGTATTCGTAGATCGCCTAACCAAGGTCGTTAAGTTGACTCCCCGTCAGAAGGGATTCGTCCCGGAGGCGGGATGTTTCAACAATGTGCGACTGTTTACGGACATGGTGAAACGAATGCATGACCATACACCAGGGGGAGTCGTGGTTCAGCTCGATGTTAAAAAGGCGTTCGATACGGCGCCGCATTGGGCCCTCGGCACTGCCCTGAGAAGGAAAGGGATCCCGAGTTTCGTTGAGCAGCTGGTCATGAGCTCCTATATTGGAGCTTCCACCACTTTTCTTCATCCGCAAGGAAACCTACGAGTACGCTTGCGGAGGGGAGTGAAGCAGGGCGACCCGCTCTCTCCCTTGCTGTTCAACTTGCTTATGGAACCCCTACTTCTTAAGCTAGAATCGATGGAAGGGTTCGCTGGTGAATGGGGGTCTGTGAGCGTCTTAGCTTTTGCGGATGATCTCATTCTCCTGTCTGCTACTCCTGCACAAGCGCAAGCTATGTTGGAGGTCTCGCACCGGTACCTATCTGACTTGGGGATGTCGCTGGCGCCGGACAAAAGTTTGGCCTGGTGGATTCGCCCAACAAAGAAGAGGAGCCGAGCGAGATTATGCGATCCCAGTCTGACAGTCGGAGTTGATCGCATCCCGACCGGGCAGGTTACCACGCCTTCCCGTTATCTGGGTGCGTGGATTCTCTGGACAGGAAAAGTGGATGTGCAAACTACTTTCAGGAACATTGAGTTGTGTCTTGAGAGAGTTGAACGGCTTCATTTGAAGCCGGCGCAGAAGCTGATCTTGCTGTCAAGACACCTTATTCCTCACTTCCAGCACCAGCTGGTGATGGCGCTTCCGCCCATCTCCACGTTGGTGAGGATGGACGACAGGATTCGTCGGGTGGTACGGGGAGTTTTACACCTCCCCGCGGCTGCGGCCAGCGAAATTCTGTACGTTCCACCCAAGAACGGAGGTCTAGGGTTTCCACGATTGAGTCGTCTCATTCCTTGTGTCGGTATCAAACTTGGCGAGAAGATGCGAGGCGTCGATGACCCCCTCATCCAGAGCACGTATGGCTCTAGTACGGGAACTTTGTTGCTTTCTTCTTACGAGAGAGCTCTTGGTCTCCCGCCGCAAGCTTCCGCTAAACTCGTTCACGAGAAGCAGAACGCTCTATTACAGCGAGACTTGGATCGTTGGTCAGCGCTAGTCACGCAGGGTGCCTGTGTCC
>NW_026775562.1:5952500-5965000 GCF_031216515.1 Neocloeon triangulifer
ATATACGTTTGTTCATGTGTATTACTTTATGAATCTCTCCGTCGATTTGTATCACTTGGAGTGTCTTATATTACATCTTAAAATTTATAAAGTGTGCTATGCATTATTTAATACATTCGTGTTTATTTAATTTCAACCTCTCATTAAATTCTTCCTGCGTTGACAATTTAAAATATTTATAACAAATATTTGAATTATAAAAGATTATTGAAGTGCACCGTTACGTTAAACGTTCCTTTCATTGCAATACTATTCCATCCTAATGTACGTAATCGGATTTCAAATCTTGTATGTTAATGTATGCATGCATTCTTCATAATATTCCCTAATATGGGAAACAAATCCTTTCTTTTCCGATTGATGTTCATGAAATCGCATATAACTTCATCCCTACAATAAAGCGCCCTTCATGAATTTTACTGTAATTCCTAACATCTCCGCTACGCAGCGACTTCAGAAACAGTAAGCAAATCCAAGTGATCATAAAATTTCATTTCAAAACATTTGAAACTAGGAAAATAATAGTGGAAAAATTTCACGGTCACATGTGGCGAGTAGAACTTTACGTCGCATGTTCATGTATAGTGGGGGTTTTCTTCCGTTCGTATATTGTTCAATGAAATCTATCTAATCTGGTATTCACGTTTCGGCTCCTTGTAGAGAAGCACAAAATTCACGAGGTGTGCAAAACTGAATGAAAAATCTTTTGGTCATCTCATCCTCTGCCAAGGGATGTACCACGTTTAAATATTGTTGTTTCAAAATATAATTTCAAACACCCCTTAACTTTTCAAATTCACGTCCAAAGTTATATTTCGTGTACAATTTGCGAGCGGAAATAACATCTTTATTTATGAGGTTGATGTACTTATTTCTCTCAAGATAATTTCACGGCTCGCAAGCTTATCCCGCTGCCAAAACCATGCACATCCGGCATATTGCCAATTTTCGAAAAACCCACAGAGCAAAAGCTGACTTTACTGCGATTGTTCATTCTACTCTAGTCACAAAGAACGGGCAGAGAGGGTATCACAATCAGCAGAGATGAAACACTGATGTGGCACAGCAACTTTGATTTTCATGCAATTCACACGTGTTATCTTGATTAAATTTTGTATAAAATCATGTTTATTAATGCATCACCGGCGGCATTCTCTACCCAAGTGAATCATCCAAAAATTCAGTGTTGTTAATCTCATTGCTTACAAAGAAGAGAGAATTACAATGGAAATACAAAGGCAGAATACACAAAACAGTTCTGAAATACATGATGCCAGTTAATATTATTATTTCCATCATTCACGTCGCTAGCACTCTATATCGCTATTTACTTAACGCGTGTCAATGTTAGTTTTGACATGGCCTACATTGTACTGTCTTCCTCTTACGACAAGAGGTAACGTGGCCTCCTCGTTGATCTTATTTATTTTCGTTAACAACACTGTCAAATTCCTCGCAGTGACCATTTATATTTTTTGAAGTAAGATTGCATCTAACTATTTTTGAAGACATTATTAACTAATATTTTCATTCAGACAGCTGAAACGCATTCCATAAATCACAAATGAATACACAAATCACCGCAGCAAAGGCTCGTGTGATCTGGCAGCTCACGAATGATGCTCATCACACGAAAACAATTTTTCTCTTGAATAGGGTGCGCCATTACCATGCAACGTTGAATGTGTCATATAGGAATCATGTTGAGCTGCAATCGCTCCTCAACTCCAATGATTCCTGTTTTCACGTGCAAAGGGCGTTATTAGTGCACCAAACTTGACGTCATAAACAAGACGCAAAAAATCATTTTATGCAACACCACAAGTCGTTTCGGACATCTCCGGCCGCATGGCTGGCGGAGCACGCGAAAATATCACAAGTCCGTAATCCGACATCTCCGGCCGCACTGTTGGCGGAGCACGCGAAAATATTACAAGTCCGTACATCGACATCTCCGGCCGCACTGTTGGCGGAGCACGCGAAAATATCACAAGTCCGTACATCGACATCTCCGGCCGCACTGTTGGCGGAGCACGCGAAAATATTACAAGTCCGTACATCGACATCTCCGGCCGCACTGTTGGTGGAGCTCGCGAAAATATTACAAGTCCGCACACCGACATCTCCGGCCGCACTGTTGGCGTAGCACACGAAAATATTACAAGTCCGTACACCGACATCTCCGGCCGCACTGTTGCCGGCGCGGGTGAAAATATTACAAGTCCGTACACCGACATCTCCGGCCGCACTGTTGGTGGAGCTCGCGAAAATATTACAAGTCCGCACACCGACATCTCCGGCCGCACTGTTGGCGTAGCACACGAAAATATTACAAGTCCGTACACCGACATCTCCGGCCGCACTGTTGCCGGCGCGGGTGAAAATATTACAAGTCCGTACACCGACATCTCCGGCCGCACTGTTGGCGGAGCACGCGAAAATATTACAAGTCCGTACACCGACATCTCCGGCCGCACTGTTGGCGGAGCACGCGAAAATATTACAAGTCCGTACACCGACATCTCCGGCCGCACTGTTGGCGGAGCACGCGAAAATATTACAAGTCCGTACACCGACATCTCCGGCCACACTGTTGGTGGAGCTCGCGAAAATATTACAAGTCCGCACACCGACATCTCCGGCCGCACTGTTGGCGTAGCACACGAAAATATTACAAGTCCGTACACCGACATCTCCGGCCGCACTGTTGCCGGCGCGGGTGAAAATATTACAAGTCCGTACACCGACATCTCCGGCCGCACTGTTGGTGGAGCTCGCGAAAATATTACAAGTCCGCACACCGACATCTCCGGCCGCACTGTTGGCGTAGCACACGAAAATATTACAAGTCCGTACACCGACATCTCCGGCCGCACTGTTGCCGGCGCGGGTGAAAATATTACAAGTCCGTACACCGACATCTCCGGCCGCACTGTTGGTGGAGCTCGCGAAAATATTACAAGTCCGTACACCGACATCTCCGGCCACACTGTTGGTGGAGCTCGCGAAAATATTACAAGTCCGTACACCGACATCTCCGGCCGCACTGTTGGCGCATAGTGCGAAATTATTACAAGTCCAGCCGGCGACGTCTCCGGCCAATCTCGAAATTGTAGCAACCGCAGGTAAACGGCGGGAGTAACTATGACTCTCTTAAGGTACTGGAGCAATGGCAGTAGCCTCCACCGACATCTCCGGCCGCACTGTTGGCGGAGCGGGTGAAAATATTACAAGTCCCGCCGCCGACATCTCCGACCGCACTGATCAGATCGACAACTCCGGCCGCTGTGCTCGTTGGTCAAGCGCGGCGAAATGTGCCGGAACAGTAGATAATTTTCCATGTATACATCGCCCATCCCTCTTTGGAACCCTAGAAGCTCACTATGCTCTGCAAATTTTTCATACGTCTCTCTGTTTGGATTGGTTGAATTTCAATTTATTGCATTTACGTTTCGATTGTGTAGCTGTTTAGCTTCAGCCTTGATTTAAGTGTAAATAATTATTATCATTTATTCTTCCATATATTTTTGATGTACGTGAATATTCCTTTCATTAATTCATCGATATACGTTTGTTCATGTGTATTACTTTATGAATCTCTCCGTCGATTTGTATCACTTGGAGTGTCTTATATTACATCTTAAAATTTATAAAGTGTGCTATGCATTATTTAATACATTCGTGTTTATTTAATTTCAACCTCTCATTAAATTCTTCCTGCGTTGACAATTTAAAATATTTATAACAAATATTTGAATTATAAAAGATTATTGAAGTGCACCGTTACGTTAAACGTTCCTTTCATTGCAATACTATTCCATCCTAATGTACGTAATCGGATTTCAAATCTTGTATGTTAATGTATGCATGCATTCTTCATAATATTCCCTAATATGGGAAACAAATCCTTTCTTTTCCGATTGATGTTCATGAAATCGCATATAACTTCATCCCTACAATAAAGCGCCCTTCATGAATTTTACTGTAATTCCTAACATCTCCGCTACGCAGCGACTTCAGAAACAGTAAGCAAATCCAAGTGATCATAAAATTTCATTTCAAAACATTTGAAACTAGGAAAATAATAGTGGAAAAATTTCACGGTCACATGTGGCGAGTAGAACTTTACGTCGCATGTTCATGTATAGTGGGGGTTTTCTTCCGTTCGTATATTGTTCAATGAAATCTATCTAATCTGGTATTCACGTTTCGGCTCCTTGTAGAGAAGCACAAAATTCACGAGGTGTGCAAAACTGAATGAAAAATCTTTTGGTCATCTCATCCTCTGCCAAGGGATGTACCACGTTTAAATATTGTTGTTTCAAAATATAATTTCAAACACCCCTTAACTTTTCAAATTCACGTCCAAAGTTATATTTCGTGTACAATTTGCGAGCGGAAATAACATCTTTATTTATGAGGTTGATGTACTTATTTCTCTCAAGATAATTTCACGGCTCGCAAGCTTATCCCGCTGCCAAAACCATGCACATCCGGCATATTGCCAATTTTCGAAAAACCCACAGAGCAAAAGCTGACTTTACTGCGATTGTTCATTCTACTCTAGTCACAAAGAACGGGCAGAGAGGGTATCACAATCAGCAGAGATGAAACACTGATGTGGCACAGCAACTTTGATTTTCATGCAATTCACACGTGTTATCTTGATTAAATTTTGTATAAAATCATGTTTATTAATGCATCACCGGCGGCATTCTCTACCCAAGTGAATCATCCAAAAATTCAGTGTTGTTAATCTCATTGCTTACAAAGAAGAGAGAATTACAATGGAAATACAAAGGCAGAATACACAAAACAGTTCTGAAATACATGATGCCAGTTAATATTATTATTTCCATCATTCACGTCGCTAGCACTCTATATCGCTATTTACTTAACGCGTGTCAATGTTAGTTTTGACATGGCCTACATTGTACTGTCTTCCTCTTACGACAAGAGGTAACGTGGCCTCCTCGTTGATCTTATTTATTTTCGTTAACAACACTGTCAAATTCCTCGCAGTGACCATTTATATTTTTTGAAGTAAGATTGCATCTAACTATTTTTGAAGACATTATTAACTAATATTTTCATTCAGACAGCTGAAACGCATTCCATAAATCACAAATGAATACACAAATCACCGCAGCAAAGGCTCGTGTGATCTGGCAGCTCACGAATGATGCTCATCACACGAAAACAATTTTTCTCTTGAATAGGGTGCGCCATTACCATGCAACGTTGAATGTGTCATATAGGAATCATGTTGAGCTGCAATCGCTCCTCAACTCCAATGATTCCTGTTTTCACGTGCAAAGGGCGTTATTAGTGCACCAAACTTGACGTCATAAACAAGACGCAAAAAATCATTTTATGCAACACCACAAGTCGTTTCGGACATCTCCGGCCGCATGGCTGGCGGAGCACGCGAAAATATCACAAGTCCGTAATCCGACATCTCCGGCCGCACTGTTGGCGGAGCACGCGAAAATATTACAAGTCCGTACATCGACATCTCCGGCCGCACTGTTGGCGGAGCACGCGAAAATATCACAAGTCCGTACATCGACATCTCCGGCCGCACTGTTGGCGGAGCACGCGAAAATATTACAAGTCCGTACATCGACATCTCCGGCCGCACTGTTGGTGGAGCTCGCGAAAATATTACAAGTCCGCACACCGACATCTCCGGCCGCACTGTTGGCGTAGCACACGAAAATATTACAAGTCCGTACACCGACATCTCCGGCCGCACTGTTGCCGGCGCGGGTGAAAATATTACAAGTCCGTACACCGACATCTCCGGCCGCACTGTTGGTGGAGCTCGCGAAAATATTACAAGTCCGCACACCGACATCTCCGGCCGCACTGTTGGCGTAGCACACGAAAATATTACAAGTCCGTACACCGACATCTCCGGCCGCACTGTTGCCGGCGCGGGTGAAAATATTACAAGTCCGTACACCGACATCTCCGGCCGCACTGTTGGCGGAGCACGCGAAAATATTACAAGTCCGTACACCGACATCTCCGGCCGCACTGTTGGCGGAGCACGCGAAAATATTACAAGTCCGTACACCGACATCTCCGGCCGCACTGTTGGCGGAGCACGCGAAAATATTACAAGTCCGTACACCGACATCTCCGGCCACACTGTTGGTGGAGCTCGCGAAAATATTACAAGTCCGCACACCGACATCTCCGGCCGCACTGTTGGCGTAGCACACGAAAATATTACAAGTCCGTACACCGACATCTCCGGCCGCACTGTTGCCGGCGCGGGTGAAAATATTACAAGTCCGTACACCGACATCTCCGGCCGCACTGTTGGTGGAGCTCGCGAAAATATTACAAGTCCGCACACCGACATCTCCGGCCGCACTGTTGGCGTAGCACACGAAAATATTACAAGTCCGTACACCGACATCTCCGGCCGCACTGTTGCCGGCGCGGGTGAAAATATTACAAGTCCGTACACCGACATCTCCGGCCGCACTGTTGGTGGAGCTCGCGAAAATATTACAAGTCCGTACACCGACATCTCCGGCCACACTGTTGGTGGAGCTCGCGAAAATATTACAAGTCCGTACACCGACATCTCCGGCCGCACTGTTGGCGCATAGTGCGAAATTATTACAAGTCCAGCCGGCGACGTCTCCGGCCAATCTCGAAATTGTAGCAACCGCAGGTAAACGGCGGGAGTAACTATGACTCTCTTAAGGTACTGGAGCAATGGCAGTAGCCTCCACCGACATCTCCGGCCGCACTGTTGGCGGAGCGGGTGAAAATATTACAAGTCCCGCCGCCGACATCTCCGACCGCACTGATCAGATCGACAACTCCGGCCGCTGTGCTCGTTGGTCAAGCGCGGCGAAATGTGCCGGAACAGTAGATAATTTTCCATGTATACATCGCCCATCCCTCTTTGGAACCCTAGAAGCTCACTATGCTCTGCAAATTTTTCATACGTCTCTCTGTTTGGATTGGTTGAATTTCAATTTATTGCATTTACGTTTCGATTGTGTAGCTGTTTAGCTTCAGCCTTGATTTAAGTGTAAATAATTATTATCATTTATTCTTCCATATATTTTTGATGTACGTGAATATTCCTTTCATTAATTCATCGATATACGTTTGTTCATGTGTATTACTTTATGAATCTCTCCGTCGATTTGTATCACTTGGAGTGTCTTATATTACATCTTAAAATTTATAAAGTGTGCTATGCATTATTTAATACATTCGTGTTTATTTAATTTCAACCTCTCATTAAATTCTTCCTGCGTTGACAATTTAAAATATTTATAACAAATATTTGAATTATAAAAGATTATTGAAGTGCACCGTTACGTTAAACGTTCCTTTCATTGCAATACTATTCCATCCTAATGTACGTAATCGGATTTCAAATCTTGTATGTTAATGTATGCATGCATTCTTCATAATATTCCCTAATATGGGAAACAAATCCTTTCTTTTCCGATTGATGTTCATGAAATCGCATATAACTTCATCCCTACAATAAAGCGCCCTTCATGAATTTTACTGTAATTCCTAACATCTCCGCTACGCAGCGACTTCAGAAACAGTAAGCAAATCCAAGTGATCATAAAATTTCATTTCAAAACATTTGAAACTAGGAAAATAATAGTGGAAAAATTTCACGGTCACATGTGGCGAGTAGAACTTTACGTCGCATGTTCATGTATAGTGGGGGTTTTCTTCCGTTCGTATATTGTTCAATGAAATCTATCTAATCTGGTATTCACGTTTCGGCTCCTTGTAGAGAAGCACAAAATTCACGAGGTGTGCAAAACTGAATGAAAAATCTTTTGGTCATCTCATCCTCTGCCAAGGGATGTACCACGTTTAAATATTGTTGTTTCAAAATATAATTTCAAACACCCCTTAACTTTTCAAATTCACGTCCAAAGTTATATTTCGTGTACAATTTGCGAGCGGAAATAACATCTTTATTTATGAGGTTGATGTACTTATTTCTCTCAAGATAATTTCACGGCTCGCAAGCTTATCCCGCTGCCAAAACCATGCACATCCGGCATATTGCCAATTTTCGAAAAACCCACAGAGCAAAAGCTGACTTTACTGCGATTGTTCATTCTACTCTAGTCACAAAGAACGGGCAGAGAGGGTATCACAATCAGCAGAGATGAAACACTGATGTGGCACAGCAACTTTGATTTTCATGCAATTCACACGTGTTATCTTGATTAAATTTTGTATAAAATCATGTTTATTAATGCATCACCGGCGGCATTCTCTACCCAAGTGAATCATCCAAAAATTCAGTGTTGTTAATCTCATTGCTTACAAAGAAGAGAGAATTACAATGGAAATACAAAGGCAGAATACACAAAACAGTTCTGAAATACATGATGCCAGTTAATATTATTATTTCCATCATTCACGTCGCTAGCACTCTATATCGCTATTTACTTAACGCGTGTCAATGTTAGTTTTGACATGGCCTACATTGTACTGTCTTCCTCTTACGACAAGAGGTAACGTGGCCTCCTCGTTGATCTTATTTATTTTCGTTAACAACACTGTCAAATTCCTCGCAGTGACCATTTATATTTTTTGAAGTAAGATTGCATCTAACTATTTTTGAAGACATTATTAACTAATATTTTCATTCAGACAGCTGAAACGCATTCCATAAATCACAAATGAATACACAAATCACCGCAGCAAAGGCTCGTGTGATCTGGCAGCTCACGAATGATGCTCATCACACGAAAACAATTTTTCTCTTGAATAGGGTGCGCCATTACCATGCAACGTTGAATGTGTCATATAGGAATCATGTTGAGCTGCAATCGCTCCTCAACTCCAATGATTCCTGTTTTCACGTGCAAAGGGCGTTATTAGTGCACCAAACTTGACGTCATAAACAAGACGCAAAAAATCATTTTATGCAACACCACAAGTCGTTTCGGACATCTCCGGCCGCATGGCTGGCGGAGCACGCGAAAATATCACAAGTCCGTAATCCGACATCTCCGGCCGCACTGTTGGCGGAGCACGCGAAAATATTACAAGTCCGTACATCGACATCTCCGGCCGCACTGTTGGCGGAGCACGCGAAAATATCACAAGTCCGTACATCGACATCTCCGGCCGCACTGTTGGCGGAGCACGCGAAAATATTACAAGTCCGTACATCGACATCTCCGGCCGCACTGTTGGTGGAGCTCGCGAAAATATTACAAGTCCGCACACCGACATCTCCGGCCGCACTGTTGGCGTAGCACACGAAAATATTACAAGTCCGTACACCGACATCTCCGGCCGCACTGTTGCCGGCGCGGGTGAAAATATTACAAGTCCGTACACCGACATCTCCGGCCGCACTGTTGGTGGAGCTCGCGAAAATATTACAAGTCCGCACACCGACATCTCCGGCCGCACTGTTGGCGTAGCACACGAAAATATTACAAGTCCGTACACCGACATCTCCGGCCGCACTGTTGCCGGCGCGGGTGAAAATATTACAAGTCCGTACACCGACATCTCCGGCCGCACTGTTGGCGGAGCACGCGAAAATATTACAAGTCCGTACACCGACATCTCCGGCCGCACTGTTGGCGGAGCACGCGAAAATATTACAAGTCCGTACACCGACATCTCCGGCCGCACTGTTGGCGGAGCACGCGAAAATATTACAAGTCCGTACACCGACATCTCCGGCCACACTGTTGGTGGAGCTCGCGAAAATATTACAAGTCCGCACACCGACATCTCCGGCCGCACTGTTGGCGTAGCACACGAAAATATTACAAGTCCGTACACCGACATCTCCGGCCGCACTGTTGCCGGCGCGGGTGAAAATATTACAAGTCCGTACACCGACATCTCCGGCCGCACTGTTGGTGGAGCTCGCGAAAATATTACAAGTCCGCACACCGACATCTCCGGCCGCACTGTTGGCGTAGCACACGAAAATATTACAAGTCCGTACACCGACATCTCCGGCCGCACTGTTGCCGGCGCGGGTGAAAATATTACAAGTCCGTACACCGACATCTCCGGCCGCACTGTTGGTGGAGCTCGCGAAAATATTACAAGTCCGTACACCGACATCTCCGGCCACACTGTTGGTGGAGCTCGCGAAAATATTACAAGTCCGTACACCGACATCTCCGGCCGCACTGTTGGCGCATAGTGCGAAATTATTACAAGTCCAGCCGGCGACGTCTCCGGCCAATCTCGAAATTGTAGCAACCGCAGGTAAACGGCGGGAGTAACTATGACTCTCTTAAGGTACTGGAGCAATGGCAGTAGCCTCCACCGACATCTCCGGCCGCACTGTTGGCGGAGCGGGTGAAAATATTACAAGTCCCGCCGCCGACATCTCCGACCGCACTGATCAGATCGACAACTCCGGCCGCTGTGCTCGTTGGTCAAGCGCGGCGAAATGTGCCGGAACAGTAGATAATTTTCCATGTATACATCGCCCATCCCTCTTTGGAACCCTAGAAGCTCACTATGCTCTGCAAATTTTTCATACGTCTCTCTGTTTGGATTGGTTGAATTTCAATTTATTGCATTTACGTTTCGATTGTGTAGCTGTTTAGCTTCAGCCTTGATTTAAGTGTAAATAATTATTATCATTTATTCTTCCATATATTTTTGATGTACGTGAATATTCCTTTCATTAATTCATCGATATACGTTTGTTCATGTGTATTACTTTATGAATCTCTCCGTCGATTTGTATCACTTGGAGTGTCTTATATTACATCTTAAAATTTATAAAGTGTGCTATGCATTATTTAATACATTCGTGTTTATTTAATTTCAACCTCTCATTAAATTCTTCCTGCGTTGACAATTTAAAATATTTATAACAAATATTTGAATTATAAAAGATTATTGAAGTGCACCGTTACGTTAAACGTTCCTTTCATTGCAATACTATTCCATCCTAATGTACGTAATCGGATTTCAAATCTTGTATGTTAATGTATGCATGCATTCTTCATAATATTCCCTAATATGGGAAACAAATCCTTTCTTTTCCGATTGATGTTCATGAAATCGCATATAACTTCATCCCTACAATAAAGCGCCCTTCATGAATTTTACTGTAATTCCTAACATCTCCGCTACGCAGCGACTTCAGAAACAGTAAGCAAATCCAAGTGATCATAAAATTTCATTTCAAAACATTTGAAACTAGGAAAATAATAGTGGAAAAATTTCACGGTCACATGTGGCGAGTAGAACTTTACGTCGCATGTTCATGTATAGTGGGGGTTTTCTTCCGTTCGTATATTGTTCAATGAAATCTATCTAATCTGGTATTCACGTTTCGGCTCCTTGTAGAGAAGCACAAAATTCACGAGGTGTGCAAAACTGAATGAAAAATCTTTTGGTCATCTCATCCTCTGCCAAGGGATGTACCACGTTTAAATATTGTTGTTTCAAAATATAATTTCAAACACCCCTTAACTTTTCAAATTCACGTCCAAAGTTATATTTCGTGTACAATTTGCGAGCGGAAATAACATCTTTATTTATGAGGTTGATGTACTTATTTCTCTCAAGATAATTTCACGGCTCGCAAGCTTATCCCGCTGCCAAAACCATGCACATCCGGCATATTGCCAATTTTCGAAAAACCCACAGAGCAAAAGCTGACTTTACTGCGATTGTTCATTCTACTCTAGTCACAAAGAACGGGCAGAGAGGGTATCACAATCAGCAGAGATGAAACACTGATGTGGCACAGCAACTTTGATTTTCATGCAATTCACACGTGTTATCTTGATTAAATTTTGTATAAAATCATGTTTATTAATGCATCACCGGCGGCATTCTCTACCCAAGTGAATCATCCAAAAATTCAGTGTTGTTAATCTCATTGCTTACAAAGAAGAGAGAATTACAATGGAAATACAAAGGCAGAATACACAAAACAGTTCTGAAATACATGATGCCAGTTAATATTATTATTTCCATCATTCACGTCGCTAGCACTCTATATCGCTATTTACTTAACGCGTGTCAATGTTAGTTTTGACATGGCCTACATTGTACTGTCTTCCTCTTACGACAAGAGGTAACGTGGCCTCCTCGTTGATCTTATTTATTTTCGTTAACAACACTGTCAAATTCCTCGCAGTGACCATTTATATTTTTTGAAGTAAGATTGCATCTAACTATTTTTGAAGACATTATTAACTAATATTTTCATTCAGACAGCTGAAACGCATTCCATAAATCACAAATGAATACACAAATCACCGCAGCAAAGGCTCGTGTGATCTGGCAGCTCACGAATGATGCTCATCACACGAAAACAATTTTTCTCTTGAATAGGGTGCGCCATTACCATGCAACGTTGAATGTGTCATATAGGAATCATGTTGAGCTGCAATCGCTCCTCAACTCCAATGATTCCTGTTTTCACGTGCAAAGGGCGTTATTAGTGCACCAAACTTGACGTCATAAACAAGACGCAAAAAATCATTTTA